>NC_088359.1:24970000-24987500 GCF_036884655.1 Musa acuminata AAA Group | reverse complement strand
GTGAAAGAAACTGTAACAAGAAATAATGTTTGTCATGCATTATTGGTTCTCTTCATCAATCAGATCATGCTGTAATAGCTATCTGGTAGAATAATTGCCCATGAAAATATTTATTTATTAACTGAGTCAAGTAAATCAAGGTATTCTTTGTTTTCTACATATGTCATATAAGTGAACTCATGTGACATAATGAGCTTCTCACCAAAATAAGCTATACTAATCTTCATAACACATAAGCAGAATGAAAGGTAGCAAGAACTAGAAGAAAGGAGTCACTGTTATCTTATAAAGTGCCTTTTAGCACAAGTGCTGTCTAAGACACATAAATAAGAGGAATATGAAATATACAAGCAAGATATGGAAAACATTAAAAAATAATAATATTTCTTATACTGAGAAGTAATCAAGAGGAAACATTTATATCTACTTACAGGGAACTGATGATGTACAAATTTCTGACTGAAAAGATGCACCCTTGATGAATTCTAGATATGATTCACCTACACAGTACAGTATAATAGAGCATTCAGAAAAATTCTAAATGGGACTTAGTTTATGCTGGTAACAGTAAGTCCTAATCTTATTAAGCTCCTCAGGCACACACGAAAGAAATAGAAGAAATAAAAACTAGACCACCAAAATATGAAGCTAGCCGATGAGGACATGTTAAAAATGACTTACCATTTCTTGATGTAAATCGTATTTGAGGACCATCATAGACTGCTTTATGCACAACAGCTTTTTTCTTGACTTCTTCTTCCCTTGCCAGTACGCGTTCTAAATTTCTCAAATTCATAATTTCTGAAATTGATAGTAAATATCAACTCCTCTACACAAGGCTTGTCACTGCAGATATAGTAAAAATTAACATATGAATAGCACTTAACACTTAATTCCTCACCTGTTTGAGCCGCTTCCAAAAGCATCTCTTCTTGTGTCATCCGTTTTTCCTCGCCTTCTTTTTTTCTCTTGATTGGCTGGAGATATGTTTGGATCAAATAGAAAAGATATACAAGATCAATAGATACACTAGATAACATATTAGTTGAAGCTGATTGAAATAATTGAGAAATGTCAAGCTACCCGATGATTGTATGAGCCTCTGTAGCAAAACATCCGCATTAGTTGGCTGGAAAACCGTAGAAATAGCTTACAGCAAAGTAACCCAACTCATCTTATCAGTTAGTTTATATAACGAGCTTAGTTGATTGCTTTGTTGGAATGCCACAAGTTAGGTTATATAATGTGTTTAATCGATCGCCTTGTTGGAATGTCATACATAATTTTTCTTTGAGTTGCACAGACTTCTCTAGTGAAGAATCAATGATCAGAACTTATTGCATAAATCAACTACCTTATGGCTCCTTCGTGCTAAGCAACAAGCTTCAAACTTAAATCTTCAGATTCAACATTAACAATCCATCTACCGTTTTGAGAAAAAGTAGCAATATGGTAATTAAAATGATTAGAGAACATGATTCAAGTGATCTTACTGGACTTAAAAAATCAAAACTATTTTGAAAATTTGATGGTCCCAAACAAAAGGAAAGGGGACATCAGTGCACGATGCTCTCACCAATGCAAGGTCTAGGAATGACCAAACAATAAGAGGCAGACATAAAAAACTAGAGAAAAATTAGCAGTTCTTCAGTAGACATCTGGATGTTCGATATGACATCCAAGAAGCATGCAGGATTCACATAGTCTGTTGCTCTTAGGTCTCTCAAAATACCTTTCAAGGTCTTGCAACTAATGTGCATTTGATGGACATAATATCGACAGCAGATTATAGTCAGATAGTCCAAAAGAATGCCAAAAGAAATCTAAGTAGGAGATCTACCAGGCAGCAATATAATTTAATAGGCAAAATAAACTAACAATCACCTCTTGTATTTGGGTTCAGGGTTCATTCTAACAGTATCATTTTTCCCATCCCTATTAATCCCAATGTCATAGTTCCTCCATGAATCTGTTCAATTACTGAAACCAAGGTATATGACCATCTTCCATAGTCAGCTTCTAAGATACATAACCAAATCATGGGATATAATATCACTCGGACTGGTTCACACCAGCCAATATTTAGGGGTCTGGATGTGAACCAGGATGTAACCACCCCATTTTAGGCAGTCCAGTCCTTTTGTTTTATTAACCCTAGGTTACTTTTCTCACGCATGTTCCACAGCTGTAGGGAGTCATAGCAGCGCTCAGGAGTTGATGGTATGTATCTATGAGGAGCTGAGGGAAGTGAAATTTAATTCTTTCTGTTCAATTGAATAATTGGTATTTAGCTGGTTCTAACAAGAAACCATCTAATACAACTAGGCAACATTCCTTTGCTTGAAGATTTTTTTTTCACTTGAATCAGCATCAAGCAAGAAACCAGATACCCCAAAATAAGAAAATCCTAAATCAGATAGCATTCAGAAAAATATAGACTGTCTAGTAATATTAGTACAAAACATAATTGAACAGAAAAAGAGAAGTCCATACAAGTAATCTTATGTGAAACAATCAATTTTTTTGTGATGACATGTAAACAGAACTTACCTTCATGGATGCCTGCAATGCTGCACGTATTTCTCTTTCTGCCTGTCGCACAATCACTGATGTCCTAGTTGACTTTCTCACTGTTCTCTCACCTTCTATGTCGTCAGGTAAATCCTGATTTTCAGAGGGGGGAGTTTTCTTGGACAATTTCTCATCTTCTGGTGTATTTTCCAGCTTCAAGAGAACCTTTTTTTTATTTTTCTTCTTTGTTGCTGGCTTTCCAGGGAATATTAGCCGCTTTTTGACAGGTAACCTTTTTAAAATCATAGTATCAATATTAATTTAAAAGTAAAAAGACTTTGTTCCTGTAAATGACTTTCATCTAAGATAGGCCGCACTTGTCTTCTGCAACAACTTCAGCTTCTTCGTCAGGATCAGGTTCCTGATAATGATAAGAAATCATTTGATCAAAAATGATAATAATAATAAATCCATCAGCAACTTATACTATAAAAACAAATACACATTGTTCTGAATTTTTCTTTTGGTAATAAAGCAAAAACAGTCAGGAGATTTGTAGTTCTCACGTCATCATTAAAATCACTATCAAATTCATCAGCAGCTTCCACTTCTTCTTCATAATTTTCATCGTTCTCTTCCTGAAGACAAGGAGAAGATTAAAAATATATATCTCCAATATTAGAACAATACAACAAGCTGAATCTAAAAAGCACAAATGAAAAGCAAACTGACACATGCTTAACTTTCATACACCAATTCCCAGATGACTTAATCCTTGTATCACACGATGTGATTACAAAGAAAATTTGTGCTTTTTAATACAGTTTTCTAAAAGTAGATCTTTTTAGCTGGTGGTTACTAGGTAATGCTCAAAGTATTTCAAATCTGCTACCTCTTGAAATAGGTCATTGAGATTTGAGATGATTGAGAAGAAGTTTTATGATACTAGATGGTGATAGAGTTCATTCAAGTATTGTTCTAATTAGTAATGAGCAAAATATCAATCAACCCATCATTTCAAGAGAAGAAAATAGCAAATGAGAGGCTAGTCATGTAGGATGATACATAATGCATAGTACATAAAAATAAAAATAAAAACAAGCAATACCTCTTTAAGAGCATCTTGATTCCAGAATATTTCATCCTGTTCAATCGCATTATCAAGCAACTTGGACATTCTAATAAATGTAAATTTCATGTCAATAACCAATAAATTTCTTTCAGATTTGGGCTAATCAAATACTATGTAACAAAAGCAAATAACAAAACATGAGAACACACAAGCATGAGGGGATCTTAAAACCAAAATAAATGCATATTCAGTAGAGAAAAAGAAACTCCTTAAATTTTTCGCTCAATAAACTAACAGTGTCCAAAAGAAGATAAGACAAATCATAGAAAATTTCCATATACATAGTTAGAGAGAGTGAGAGAGAGAGAGAGACAGAGAGAGAGTAAAGATAGGTAGATCCGCTCACTTTTATTCTTCTAAAATATTAAACCAGACAGCTGATTATGCATATGAGAGGTTGAGAATTCATGTCCTGCTATCAGTACCTGGCAATGCGTATGGGTCACTTTCAGCTCTAAAAGTCACATCCTAGTGAATTGGTTACTTTATATAGCCAATTTCATTACCATGGTCAATACCACCACGCATAAAATGGTGCCACTACGAAGAAAAAGCAATGAGGAATATTGGTAGATACAGGACAAGATACCGAGGAAAGCATAAAAAGCATCCCCATAGTTCCAGGAACAACTACCACAGTTCAACGGATTTTTTACAGAATGTTGTACAGACTCTGGAGGTTTGTGCAAATGCATTTAAATAGATAATTAGGACTTATTCAAATGCAAGGAAAGTGACAAAAGTCAACTCTAAGGTCTTCCAGGGAAAGACAATCATGGCTGCAAGTGAACTTATGAGGCTTAATCAAGTAAATAGTCACACTTGATCCACCAACAGTTAGTCCATCGTAGAATGTGTAACCTAAATGACTTGTTTCCATTCAACATCTCACACTCAAGCTAAGTCTGCTCTTTACCTTTCTTTAATTTGAAATTTAGATGCATAAAAGTACAGAGCTAACAATAAGCAAGAAAGATCATCTCTACATGATATTGGCACATTTTATGAACTAAAACATGAATTATGACTCAACTTTTATAAAAAATACTATTATGAAAATTACTTTCTAATTGTACTGAACCATCATCTTTAACTCATCAAGTACATGTCAAACTTGGATACCAAATAAAAGCTAAAAGTTTTCTTTGATTCATAATTCTAAACCATATACCACATATGAGAGTTGAGACAACCCAACAACTAGCAATTCTCTAGTACAAAATAGAGTATAATTATTAACAAAAGAAACTACAGATGATAGAAACAAAGGCCTGTGCTTGTCATTTTACTCAAACAAATACCGCCCAATTTCTTCAGACCCAATGGAAAACAGAATGATGAAAATAAGAAAAATAGAATAATTATTTAAAAAATCTCGTAAACATGAAAACAATTTTTATGGAGTCTGCAAAAGAGAAAGAAACCATTTGTTCTGGTAGTCAAAGCAACATTATGTCATTACCATTCATTTGAGTCATTTCTAAGTTCAAGAAAATGAACAATGAGGTTTTTAAATTTTCTAGCATAAAGAAACTTCGACGTGTCAGAGTCATCATGTGGAGGCTGTATCATGAAAGGTGATCCAGAGTCAGAATTAGAAAAACATCTCTGAATCAGCAATATAATTACATTTAGATGTAAGTAAAAAAAAAAAGAAGCTTTAAATGAAGCCCGCAGAAATATATTTAGATGCAAGTCAAGAAAATAAGCTTTTGACGAAGCCGGCAGAAACATCTATTGTGGCCTGCTAATCAAAAAATGTAATTCCATATTTTACCAGTCAAATGTCATATAGAAAATCCAGCAGACAGACTTGTTCAAATGCAAAATCATTCTTTTTCCACCAACTATTTCATAATTTTTTATTTTGTTAATTAGATTTTTAAAGTTATTTAGAGATAAGAAGCTAGAAAAACTGCCATTTTAACTGGCATAGTTGAACAAACAATAAGCTCTTTCTAGGCCTCAAACAAGCCAGTTAGAGTGCAGGTAAAGTTTCTTGGTGGTCGTACCAGAGTACTAGAAAGATCAACCCTCAACTTCACAAGAAAGAGAACAAACACTGGTTGTTCCAGCAAATATTCACCAAAACATACTCTGAATTAGTCTCCACAAGATCATTTTTGAAACAATCCAACTCTCTACGAGTCTCGAGATAAGATTATTTGTAATCAGGGCAATGGTCAGCCATTCTTTTTAGAGAAATTCCCCATGTTTCATATATATTCCACGTTTAAGCATAGTCATGTGCTATATTTTGAGAGCTCCGACCAAGTATCAACCTCGACTCACTAGCACATGCAAGCAAGTCTATTTCCCCAAACGTTCGCCTCTAGTTGCAACCGGAGATCAAAATTCGGACATTAATCCATTTCTTGGTTGTAATACATTGGGAAATCGTTCTTCAGAGCGATAACGAAATAAAAAGCTAAAATATTCCCGTCATTTCTCAAGACCAAATGGACGCAAAGCCCTTCAAATTAAAGCTCCGTTATGCTCGGGAGCAATCGATACCCCGGATTTCATCCTAATCAACAAAAGGAAAATCGAACCGCTGGCATCGAAAGCAAATCACACGAAATCTTGGGCAGCATCAACTAGGGTTCGCAGATGATCGACTTCTTGAAACCGTAAGATCACCGACAGCTCATCGGGGGGAGACTGAAGGATAGAAACAAAAAATGGGGAGAAGAAGAATAGTACCTCTTCCCTCTGGTGAGTCGAGCAGAACGCTCGAGGAGTACGGGTTCCTCTTCGGACTCCGTCATGGCTGCCGCTCTTCCCTCACCCACCGCGCCTCTCGTTTCTCCTTGGGAAGACGTAGGAATCTACGCCCCGCGAGGGATGAGAGTTCGAGTCGGTCGGAGTCGACAGGGATCATTGGGAATATCGGGTGGCAATTTTAACCCGGATCCGCAGTGCAATCTTAACCCGATCCGCGAAGCATTAGACCGTCCGATCCGATCCGACAGGACAAAAAAAAAATACTCTCCTCCGTCACTTTTGATCGATCCGAACGGAAAATAACGGGTCTCTTAAATATTACAACTAAGTACAAAAGATTTAGAATACAATAATAACTACATCTAATAGGTCTTAAATAAATATTATTATCTGTTTTAAAATAAACATATATAAAAGGAATTTGAGTTCTAAGTGAATTATGTTGTTTTTGAATAGAATTACAATATATTTGGCAGCACATAAAATTATTATATGACTGTAGTAAATGAATTGGATCGATCCAATGAAAAAGATAGAAATCTTTTTTTTTTAATCTGTATTGGCATTTTGGGTATGGAGCACCAATTTAACATCTTGCGTTGACTTATTGATGTGTTTATTTGTTAATCTATATGATTTTTTTTTATTTTAATTGTTTTCTCTTCCTCCCCAATAAATAGTATCAAAGCTTAGAAGATCCAATGATTAGAGGTTTAATAAGGATAAGTGATGAGGATTTAAATGAGTGTAAAGTAAAAGTATTTTCTTCTTAAAATAGCACAAAGGTGGATAAAAGGCTCACCAAGAGATATTATTGGGATTAATAATTATTTTGATATTATTGCAATCATTATTTTATAAAACAAGGAATTAAATCAAATCCTGAGAATTAAGATTTTGTTCTATAATAAATATCTCATGGATTTTGATAAGACGAGAATAATATATGAGGAATATTTTAGTGCCCCTGAATTTCTCCTGATATTTAGAAAGGATAAATAAAATTATATAAATTATTCGAAGTTTATGTGAAAAGATATATCAGATGATGATTATACTCAAGCGAGAATAACTAAGTCTTGTAATTATTCTTACGTAGTAAAAAATTTATTATTTTTCTGTTGATATAAACAAAAGTAATCTTTTATTATTACATTAAATCTTACATCAATTTTTGTATACTTTTATTTATTTTTCTCTATAATTTCTTTGATGTTACAAGTTTTTTCTCTCTCTCTCTTCGAAACCATGGCCTAAGTTAGGTTATGTTATGATCGAATTGATTTGACATCTTAGGTTCAGATCAAGATTCCCACCTTTCTTTTGATTTGGAAATATTTTTTAATTGTTATTTTATAGAAAAAAATTATATTTTGTTCTTGACAAACAAAATTAGATGCTTGAGATTTTCTTGGTTTCAATTTATTCAAAGCATTTTTAAGTTTTAGCCTTCTTTACATTCTAACTATTTATCATAAAAATTTCATGCCACATCCTCTCGATCGAATCTACCCAAACGCCCGAACATAAATCATAATATGAACTAGAATATAATTTGAATTTAACGAATATATCAAAATACTTGTAAAATTAGAATGTGATTATTATTATTATTATTATTATTATTATTATTATTGAAAATAACAATGAATTAAATGCTCCACGAATTCTATTTCATTCAAAATAGAATTCAATTAGCTATTAATGGGGCCACATTAATATCAGGAGCATGATCAAATTTAAGTTGAGAATCATGCAGCTTTGCTTGACCCACTTATGGATCAGAACTCTTAAAACACTCTAAAATGAATCAGTTTACAGTGGATTGATTACTTTATCAATATGAAAAATGTAATAAATTAGATTATAAAAACATCTAAGCTCGATTTTATATTATGTTTTCATTCTATCATATAAGTTTGATGTGAGTTAGATAAAACTGTATTAGACTGGATTGCAAAATCAATATATAGTGTGACACTGCCACAAAATTTGTCAAGATCCTCGCAATCTTTTAATATATCAAACAAATATTACATACATAACGATTATATTGGTTAAATGATTATAATATTTGAACTCAAGTTTAATAAAATTTTAAATTGACCATGCAATTTATATAACACATATCATTTATAGGGATGACATCATTTAATTAAATGGATTTTACAAGAGTCAATCACATTTAATTAATTAGACATTCCTAAAGTTTATGACTCAATCCGAAGCTATTAGGTGGACTTTATACAAATGAAGTTTTCAATCACATGCAATTTATATACCAATCTTAATCTTCAATGCAGTCACCCAAAAGAAATCTCTTCTTTTAATATTAAAGACATTAAAATCTCTCATATTATAAACATGTTTATAGATTATTTTGTTTTACAACTAGAATAAGCCCCAAAACTTGTAATCATATGCTTAAAGTCCTCTATCTATGCATTTGAGAAACTTACTCTATTAAAGATTAATTGCCTGTTACCAAACACATGGTTATAATGCCCTTGGTATCAAAGAAGAGATTTTTGGCTTTCTAAATATTTGGGTACATAATCTCTTTTAAGTCATTTGCACAACAAGGTACTTATGTTGAATCTCGTATTTTGATGATGAAACCACTTGATATATGTTTATGATTTAATTTACGTTTTGAGTAACACAAGATACTTCGATCAGGATGAGACAATTAAAACAGGAAAAATCATGTTGTACCGGAGGAACATGTTAGAAGATTGGACGTCAGGCCGGTGGATCGGTCGACATATCGACAGAAGGCTTCGGGCCGTGGACTCAGGCATCGGGCCAATAAGAGCGGGTATTATGCCAAGGATATCGGAGTTGCGGAGTCAACTAGCCGATTGGGCAATAGGCCGCAGGAGAGGACGATGCGCCGAATAATCGAACGAAGCGTCGAGGGACCAATAACATACCGGACAACTTGGTTAATTGCTTAGGATTAATTGTCTCGATCAAAGTTTTGTTTTACATGTGCAGGATTAACTACGATGGAAGTAAGACATGTAGTAGGAGTTACGCCGGAGTCAAGACTATGATCACGTTGGGAGTTCGAGAGTTCGACGGAAGTTCGGACGGTCGTCGGAGGTTTTGCGGGAACAAATATGAGAAGTCCAGGAGCTTGCCAAAGAAACTTGTCAGAACTCGCTAAGTGGATTGTCGCAAGTCCAGGAGTTTGCTGGAAGTCCGCCGGAGCATCGTCGAAGGTTCGTCGGATGTTCGCCGGAAGTTCGCCGGAAGCTCGCCCAAAGAAGCGATTGACACACCGGAGCAAGTTGTAGTAAATGTCTTAAGAAATATCGTAGTTAGCATGTAGATTAAGTTAGGAATAGGAGGTGATCCCATTAACTTAATCTGGGGGCAATTGGGCCCTTGATAGACTCAAATTGGGCCGAATGGATCAACCCATTCGGACCAGAATTCCTGCTAGGCAGTGGCACCGCCAGGGTCGACGGTGGCACCACCTAGGAGATAGTCTCCCAGGAAAGCTGGGCGGTGCAACCGCCTAGGTTAGGCGGTGGCATCGCTTGGGCTCAGTCTCCAAGCGAGATTGGGCGGTGCAACCACCCCAATCAGGCAGTGGCATCGCCTGAGCTCAGTCTCCGAGCGAGACTAGGTGGTGCAACCACCCCTGTCAGGAGGTGGCACCACCCAGAGGCTCAGTCTCCGAGCTGCTTGGCGGTTGTACCGCCCCAGTCAGGAGGTAGTACTGCTAGGACCCCGGAAATCCGGGAAAAGATATTTTTGAGCTCCAAATTCAAACCAGTTTGGGGCCCTATATACCCCACCCTTTCCTGCATAAAAGGGCACCGAAAATCCAATCTTACTCTATGATTTTTAGAGCTCAAAAGTGTTGTAAAGGCTAGAAGTTCTCCTCCCTCTTTTATTCCAAGTTTTGAGCTTTTAAGAGAGGAGAGAAATTCTGTAAGGGTTGTCTCTTAAGCCCGTCAAAAGGAGTGAAACTGTAAAAGGGTGGTTGGCCTTCGTCTATTGAAGAAAGGCCTCTAGTAGACGTCGGTGACCTTGTCGGAGGAGGAAGCCGAAAGTGGATGTAGGTCACGTTTAACCGAACCACTTAAAATCTGGTTTGCATTTCCTTTATGCTATTTATCTTAACTACAAACTGTCTTCCTTACTTTACTTCAAATAAGTTTCCGTAAGCTTTCAAAGTTATTATCCGCATGAAACGACTTTTACATCGGAATTAGATTTCAACGTACGAACACAATTTTAATCGTCGAAAGTTTTCCGCTACACTAATTCCCCCCCTCCTCTAGCAAAATTTAAGACTTAATAATTGTTCTTAAACTTGTTCTTACAAGTTTTGTAAGTTTTATGTTCTAACTCCTTGCCTATTCATATATTAATTAATAATTGGGTCTTAAAAGAGGTTTTGAAAAGGATCTCTATTCTCTTAAGGGAATTATTTTAAATTTCAAATCAGAAAAAGAAAAATATCCACTTAATTAGTTGGCAATATATGACTGCCCCTAAGGATAGAGAGGGCTTGAGATTAACAAATTTACAAGTTGACAAGTAAGTCATTAATGATAAATATATCCTTCCATGATAATAAAATTTATACTCAGAACTTAAAAAAGAAATAAAAAATATCACGCGTTGAGAAATTTTTTCCGAGAGACAAGGCATATAAAACTAATCGAACCCTCTTCAAAATATTGTTTGATCTTTATGTTTAGAAATTTCGTAGGAAATAAATAATCTACTAATAGGTAGAATGATCCTGGAATATCTAATATTCCTTTCAATCATTAGCTCAAAAATGAAAAAGTTTAATTAAGTTTTTATTTAATTTAAAATAATTAATGTGATAATAAACAAGTTAATATTCTTGTTCCACGAAGATCTCATCAAGAATATTTTGCACATTCACTTATTAGGAATCCCAACGTTGAGAAATGGGTATGATCTGTCACTCTTATAGGGTTGCTTCCGTGGGTATGGCTTATAAATTACTTTAAGAATAATAAAGATGATGTTTAGCTTAGATGAAAGATAATTTGATATCTTCTAAGTTGCTCCTAAGATTATAATATTTTTATAAAAATTATTTTGGTGAATATTGATAGCAGATAAGATTTCTCCAATTACACGAGGAAATCTTGTTACTTTGAGAAAAATCCTCTCTTCTAATAAATAAAAAATATATCAATAAACTTCTCATCAATTTTTATATCACACTCTAATTTATCATAATATTAGAGCACATGTCTTAAAGACTTACTATTACTTCCTCGCTATCCAGCGACATCTCCTCATCGGCGAGAAGATGCGTTCTTCGCTGCTAGCGCCCCTCTTTTCTGTCTTATCGCAACAATCGACCTTCCCCATGGACGTAATCTACTGTCGCTCCCATGACACCTCCAAAATCCTCGAGCTCCACGACTGCCACACTAGCTCCAACGAGTAGCAACGCTACCACTCCGGTCGGAGCTCTGAAGGCTTCTAGCCGGCCTCCTCTGCTGCTCCAACGGCCAGCGCTACATCCCCTATTGAGAGTCCAAGTGTGAGTGTCACGGTAAATGCTCCCTCCTCCTCGTCGTCGTTTGATCCGCATAAGTGACTGCACCTCTTCTTCACAATGAGAAGCCCTTTCCCAGCAGATCTGCACCTTCTCCTCCGGCGGTTGTGATACACTAGTCATAGGTTGCTCACTTTTTCTTACTCATTGTCGTTGATCCCCGATCACTGTCATACTGTTGCTCTCCAAGCGACCATCCTCGCCAGGTGGTTGCAGCCCCTTGTTTTGCTAGTTTGCTCGGTGGTCTTTCTCAGCAGAAATCGTAGCCATCTCCTATTCGGTAGAGAACTCCTACGGCTCTCTAATCTCTACCGCACTGCAGCTTTCCCTCTCCCACTGATCGTTGCTCCAAAGATCGACAGTGGAGCGCTCTAGGAGGCGGTCGTTGGCCCACCTCGTCGGCCTCATCGAGGATCACTTGTGCAAAACCCCTCTATCGGACATTGTAACTCCAACACTTTGATCTGCTTCTAGAACTCTGCACTGAGCGCAGAGTTGGCCCACTTGCCTAGTCGTAGAGCATCCTCTGACTGCCTCCCTCCATCGACTGATGTCCTTCAACTAAACGGTTGAGCGTATTGGACATCCTCTACCAACACCAATACTTCTTCACCTCTGATGCTGACCCTCCTCACTGCAACTCCCTGAAGCCGCAGTTGCAACACTGTACCATCATAAACATGCAAATCTTTCATAGATCTATGGTAAGAACTGAAGATCTTTTATTGACTGTCGATCCTGAGAGTTAGTCGACTTGATTAAAAGAAGTCCAATGTGTGTGATGAGGATCGCAGTGATCACTATGGTGGACTACGAGGACCAGTGCCCCAGGATGTCTTCCCACCCTCCTCCTTTAGCCAAAGACTTCCACTACCAAAGGCTCCTCCCCCTTGAGCTCTGTTGCCCTTCCGATTGTCCTTCTCCTACCCCAGAAGATTGTTCCCCTGTTTCTCCTCTCCTCTCCTAAGCGAGTGTTCGACGACCGACAACCTGCATTCATGTGCAAGGTGACCTCTTCCCCTCAGTGCAGCATCCCTCTTTCTTCTCTCTTCCCTACAGATGATGCTCCCAAGGGAAGTGCAAGTGCTGTAACCGCTGCATCATCTTCCTTGCCATGGTAGAATCGAAAGGAACTTCTGGTCCAGCCTGGATCTACCGCCCCCGATGACGTTGATCAGAACCACACTTTCCTCCTCGGCGAACGACGATTGCCTTCTTCTACTACCTCTCTACACTGTTCACTCACTACAGTCCCAACATGCTCTCTATCAATAAAACAGGATCTCATCTATTGCGATCGGTCTCCCTGCTATGGTGCCTCTAGTGTTGCATTCACGAGTGCTGCTCTTCACCGACAGATCTCCGCAGTGATCTACTGTTGCTTCTCCTCCTCTAGCGACTATGATTCTCTGATCGCAGGCCACACCTTCAACCCATCGAGAATTGCTCACATGAACACATGAACCCCTTCTGCGGCAAAGATCCTAACCAAAGCTGACTTCCCGGTCTGTTGTTGAGCTCTTTACTCTCAAATCCTTCGTTACAAAATTTGTAGAAAGAAAAAGTTATAACTTTGCTCCATATCCCTCTTGCTGTACAACCAAACCAGCTAGTATAGGAACCGATTCCTTACTATTCTATCGCAAACTCTCATCTTGAGCCCTCTACACATCCTCAAAACATCTTCATCATCTACCTCTGACAGTCCGGTTATTGTTCTTGCAGGGAATTATAGTACTTCTCCATATACAAGATTTATCTCCATCAATGCTATAACTCTAATCTCTTTCAAGTTATCAAAAAGTGGCAGCTACATATCTTGACAAGCTCAATTTTCTAATCTCCTATTTGGATACTGTAAGAAAATCTATGGGTGATATTATATGCACAGCGGAAGAACAGAAAATAAAATTATCAGATTTTTCAAAAAAGTGTTCATCGTAACGTGAACATTGGTGTATAAAAATCCATGAAACAGAAAATCATGTGTGAGATAATTATTTTACCTAGGGAGATCATATATCTCTGAAATTCTGTAGATTTATGGGAGAGGAGAAAGGAGGTTAAGTGTCATTTTTTTTAGCGGTGATCCACATGACAAGGGCCGCGAAGATACTTCTCGAATCATTGTCCAAATCTCTATACCTATTGGCTGAAGTGGATCTATATCCAATAATTTCTCATTAGCTATTATTGGATCTCATTCATATGATTCAATAATTCAAGGGCTTATTGGATATCCAATAAGATAGGGGCTTCGACGAATATCTCATAATCGAACCTTTATTTGTTGCAACACCTACCATAAGTGTGTGACCCTTTAGGTCCAATATCGACTAGTCATAAATCATATCTATCAGAACTCCTTCTAACTCCATAATAATTCACTTGACTCATCGATTACGAACGTACTAGGCTACTATGTTGCAATCCCCATACGATACAGGAGATTCCAATCCATTGGACCTATCTATCCTCGGTTATATATATATATATATATATATATATATATATATATATATATATAATCCTTCATCCATCTAACATCCCAGATACAATATATCGAGCATGATGTTGTCAGACTCATATGATTTTTTACTTGAGTCTCGCTCTAATCGGATTCTCCCCAAGAACTCTTTCTCTCTCAATCCGAATGACATTGGCTAGGGATTTGTCTGAGTAAGAACACATGAGATATTCCTCTTATTACACTGAGAGCGGATGATCCTCTATCGATACTCAATAGCCCTCGTAAGGTTGGCTACTATTCCCAAAAATCGGTTGTACTAGATCAGAACTTCCAGACCTATAAGTCTAATATTAAAAAATGAGTACTCATATAGGACATCCTTGGTGTCTTAAGTCTAAGGACTAGATACACCACTAGAATAACAAAATCGTTGTTTGATAATAAGGTATCATATGTTAAATCTCGGATTTTGATGATGAAATCAATTGATGAGTTTATGATCTAATCTGCATTTTGAGTGACGCAAGACTAGCTTCGATCAAGGATAAACAAATTGATTGAAGCAGGAGGAATCGAACGTTGGGTCGGAGTTAAACATGTCAGGAGATTGGACGTCGAGCCGGAGGATCGGTTGACATGCCGATAGAAAGATTTTGTGCTGTGAGTTTGGGCATCGGGCCGAAGAATCAAATATTGTGCTAAGGAGATCAAAAGTTATGGGAGTCAACATGTCGATTGGGCAATACACCAAAGAGGACGATACGCCAAAGGATCGGACGAACCGCGGGAAGAACCAATGACATGCCGGACAATATATAATTTATGCTTTATAATAAATTATCTAGATTAAGTTAGTTTAGATCTAATTGAGTCGGTATTGGGGTGAAACAATGCCAACACAATTATGGGCCAATTAAGCCTGAATCAGGGCTAAGTTGGGCATATTATTTGGTCCATTTAGCGTCCTATAGTAGGGTCAGGCGGTAGTACCGCCCAGTGTCAGTGTGTTAGGCGGTGGTACCGCCATGCTAGGCGATGGTACCACTTAGTGTCAGAACTGACAAGCGGTGGTACTGCCTAGTATTAGCGGTGGTACTACTAGTACCCTAAAATTCTGAGGATTTAAATTTTTGGCTCTAAATTTGAATCCATTTGGGGTCTATAAAAATCTCACTCATCCTTACTCAGTTAACACAAGAACTGAGAGCAAAAAAGAAAGAAAACGCTATTGTAATATTGTGAGAACTCCTCTTTGAGCTCTAAGTGTTGATGAAGTTTAAGAGAGGGGTGAGCAGTTATAAAGGTTATCTCCTAAACCTATGAAAAGGAGAAAAATGGGCGTAAAAGGATAGTTGATCTTTGCTCATTAAAAGAAGATTGGAAGCCAGTGGCCTCAAGTAAAGAGGAATCAAGAGTGGATGTAGGTCACGACGACCGAACCATTATAAAATTGGTGTGCCTCCATTTCTCTACTTATTTATTTATTTTACAACAGCTTTACTTCCTCATTACTATTCTTGCAAATGTTTTAAGTTTAAACGTCTTTCCGATACGATTTCATCAAACAAAGTTTTCAAACCGACTGATTTTATGAAAGCACTAATTCACCCTCCCTCAGTTATCATATATATATATATATATATATATATATATATATATATATATATATATATATATATATATATATATATATATATATATATATATATATATATATATATATATATATATATATATATATATATATATATATATATATATATATATATATATATATATATATATATATATATATATAATCCTTCATCCATCTAACATCCCAGATACAATATATCGAGTATGGTGTTGTCAGGTTCATATGATTTTTACTTGAGTCTCGCTCTAATCGGATTCTCTTGGAGAACTCTTTCTCTCTCAATCCGAATGACCTTGGCTAGGGATTTGTCTAAGCAAGAACACATGAGATATTCCTCTTATGACACTGAGAGCGGATGATCCTCTATCGATACTCAATAGCCCTTGTAAGGTTGGTTGTTACTTCCGAAATTTGGTTGTACTAGATCTGAACTTCCAGACCTATAAGTCTAGTATTAAAGAATGAGTACTCATATAGGACATCCTTAGTGTCTTAAGTCTTAGGACTAGATACACCACTAGGATAACAAAATCGTTGTTTGATAATAAGGTATCATTAGTTAAATCTCGGATTTTGATTATGAAATCAATTGATGAGTTTATGATCTAATCTGCATTTTGAGTGACGCAAGACGAGCTTCGATCAAGGATAAGCAAATCGATTGAAGCAGGAGGAATCGAACGTTGGGTCGGAGTTAAACATGTCAGGAGATTGGACGTCGAGCCGGAGGATCGGTTGACATGTCGACAGAAAGATTTTGTGCTGTGAGTTTGGGCATTGGGCCGAAGAATTGAATATTGCGCTAAGGAGATCAAAAGTTATGGGAGTCAACATGCCGATTGGGCAATACACCAAAGAGGACGATACGCCAAAGGATCAGACGAAGCGCGGGAAGAACCAATGACATGCCGGACAATATATAATTCATGCTTTATAATAATTTGTCTAGATTAAGTTAGTTTAGATCTAATTGAGTCGATATTCGGGTGAAACAATGCCAACATAATTATGGGCCAATTGGGCTTAAATCAAGGCTAAGTTGGGCATATTATTTGGTTCATTCAGTGTCCTATAGTAGGGTTAGGCGGTGGTACCGCCCAGTGTCAGTGTGTCAGGCGGTGGTACCGCTTAGTGTTAGAACTGACAAGTGATGGTACTGCTTAGTATTAGCGGTGGTACTACTAGTACCCTAAAATTTTGAGGATTTAAATTTTTGGCTCTAAAGTTGAATCCATTTAGGGTCTATAAAAATCTCACTCATCCTTGCTCAGTTAACACAAGAACTGAGAGCAAAAAAGAAAGAAAACGCTATTGTAATATTTTGAGAACTCCTCTTTGAGCTCTAATTGTTGATGAAGTTAAAGAGAGGGGTGAGCGGTTATAAAGGTTATCTCCTAAACCTATGAAAAGGAGAAAAATGGGCATAAAAGGATAGTTAATGTTTGCCCATTAAAAGAAGATTGGAAA